>NC_056739.1:395181680-395184180 GCF_019279795.1 Protopterus annectens | reverse complement strand
AGGAGAGCAGTAGGAACAGGTTGTAGTTGTAGGACAGGAGGTATGTTGGTTTGAGAGAAAGTAATTGAGATGCTGGCTGGAGATAGAGTACTTGCTAGTGATTGGACTGTGTCCATAAAGAATCTATTAAAGGAGTTAGCAATTTGGCTGGGAGATTTCTGAGTCAAGTTAGCTGGAGTAGGTGTTCTGGAGTGCCCTGGGTGGAGTAGGCTATTTATACCTGACCAGAATTTTTGTGGGCTTTTATGTTGAGCTTGCTGGAGTTTATGATAGTAGTTTTTTTTTTGTCTTGGAGTATTAATTTCTTTGTGGGATTTCTCAGCTGTCTATAGCTTTCATGATCAGATGGGTTTTTAGAAGTTCCCCATTTAGACCAGATTCTATTTCTTTGAAGTATTTTTTGCCTTTTCTCCTTAGTGAGCCAAGGTGCAGGTTTATTCTTAGTTCTGACAGTCCTAGAGGGGGCATGGTGTTCTAGGATTTGTAGAAATGTATTGTTAAAATAAGAAACAGCTTTGTCAAGCTGTAGGTATTTAAGGGGTGACCAATTACAGGCTTTAAGTTCGGCTTGGAAGTTTGCTGGGTTGAGTTTTTTTTATTATGGATAGTTCAATAGATTATTTGGTTAGGTATAGTGTTTTTTTGTCTGGTAATAAAGGTAAGAGAAGGATCACTGATATCATCAGGCAGTATGCCTGTTTTATAGGAGAGGGGGTTACTGTTGACTCGTATCCAGTCTAAGATGGCTTGCTTGTTGCTTGGTTTGTGTATTCTGGTGGGAGAGGTAATGGTTTGATTGAAGCCATACAGGTTTATGTGGGAGGTTGGTTGTGGTGAGCTGCAACAGTTCCAGTCAATGTTAAAATCTCCAAGGAGTATGGTTTCTTGTGGGAGAGATGTGGAGAGCCAGTTGAGGACATTTTCGAGAGTATTAATATTGTTTCCTGGTGGGATGTAGGAGCAAATTATATGTAATGATTTTTAGCATTTAGCTGTAGGTTAGAGATTAGGATTTCAGTGTTACTGGAAGAGGGAGGTTGAATATTTAGTGTGTAACCTGTAATTGAGATTTATGTAGTATTGCTACCCCACCACCCTTTTTATTTAGATGGTCAGATCTCAGGATGTTATAACCAGGTGGGATTATATCATTGTCTTTAGTTATTGGTTTGAGCCATGTTTCTGTGAGACATAGGATAGCAAAAGAGTGAACATGCAGCAGGGCATGAAGTAGGGTTATTTTATTATTTAAGCTACATATATTAAGGTGGCCTATGAGGAGGGAGTTATTGGCACTAGTGAAGATATGAGACATAATGGGTTGGTCAGAGTGAGGAGCAGAGATAGTATTGTTTGGGCCAGGATTGGGATGAATATCTCCGTGTAGTAATAGGGGTTGTAGAGGGCTATAAAGGTGTTTCAAGAGTTTAGAGAAGATGGATATTTGTTTTTTAGTGTGAGAATACTTAATATGGGTTATTCTATGAAATTGTGGATGAAGGTAGAAGGATGAGGATGTAATGTCAAAGTGTGTTTGTAAGGTTAGAGGATTAAATAAAGTTGTTTGTTTTATGGTGGGATGAAATCTTCTAAGGCTAAGATGTTCATAGTAGGTGACGTAGTGGGATAAAAATAGGGGTGTAAGAATAGTAAGAGTGAGAAGGCTATAATAGAGGCAAGGCCTGCCTACAATAGGCATGGTTGGGACAAAGGGGAGATAGAAGCTGGGAGATATAAGATAGAAAAGAGAGGAGATAAAAGGGCGGAGTTGTTGAAGGGAAAAAGAATAAGGTAGTTGGAGGTATCAGGTGATTGGATAGGTGAGTTAAAGAGGTAGTGAGAGCTATTGGATAATAGAGGATGGAGGTGTGGCTTGGGAAGTATAATTGTAGGTGCACTGGGGGTGGGTGGGATTTGGGGGTAGGGTAGGGGAGCGGAGTGAGCCCTTGCAAAGCGGCAGAGGTTAAACAAGTGAGGAATAGTGTCAGAAACAATCAATGAAATAGCTGAATGCAGTTAACTTCTTAGCAGTGCTAGGTAAGAGGGGAGTGCTAGAATATGTGTACAACAACAAGGACTAAAAGTCGGTAGGAGGAGATTGAGGAAAGGAGAAAAGGACTACAGCAAGTACAGGTAACTAGCAGGATCGTACAGTATTACAGAGTGGATAAGGAGATAGAGGTCAGGAATATTTCTAAGCCTAATAAAGAGAGTAGGGAAGGGAGCCACCCATTGGTCAAATACAAAAGTACAGTTGAAAGTAATTAGGAAGAGGCAGAAGACAGAGGACAGAGATGGTCAGTACAGGGCAAGAGAGGCTAATACTATGAAGAGTAGTGGGGGGTAAAGGCTGCTGGGTACCTGGTACAGGTGGAGAATTAATACAAATTCTAAACTGTAAAAAAAAAAGTCTAGGTTTTTGTTACAATACAACTTCACAGCTTCTTAGAAGAGAGGTCAGACATACTTTCACTGATGTATAGGATGAAGGGGATTTTGA